>NW_028145644.1:0-2500 GCF_977016875.1 Pavona decussata
CGCAACAATCTCTATGACCAAAAACAACGATAAGAATAACTTGAAGTTGAAGGCTGTTTTTCGTCTGCTCGCTCTGTTTGTTTACATTCAGCTTTACCTGTTCAGACGCTTATCACGCAATCACAATTCGAGCGGCGTGAAATCCTACCGGTTTCCTATATTTGCCAGTTTCGTCTATAGAAGATAAGAGAACTTGAAAAATCTTTGCAAACATGCTGCATCGAAGCTTTTTGATGAAATTGACATTTTGAGCGAGAAAATGTCTTGTTTCACGGGAAACTTTCTTGGTAACATAAATTATTCGGATACATTTTTTAATTACTTATAATTAGTTATTTTAGTATGTAATTAAAATGGAGGCGGTATAATTTTAGGAATCTTATACCCAGTTTAAAACATATCTCAGATTTATCGTTGCATTCTGAAGCTCAACTAATTGATTGAACGCTTTTTTCTACAAGAATAGATGAATCACGATAAAAACAAACTACATTCGATTTTGAGACGGTATTACGACTTGATAATGACACCATGACATACATACAGAATGTTCTCCCGTATATCGAGTCTCTGCTTCGCATCGTTAAGAAGTCCTTATATTGTCTCAAAATCTGTCGAATTAGTTTGTGTTATGGGATTTGCTTGGAAGATTTACCTCGATGCAGCATGTTTGCAAAGATTCTTCAAGTTCTCTTATCTTAGACGAAACTGGCAAATATAGGAAACCGGTAGGGTTTCACGCCGCTCGAATTGTGATCGCGTGATAAGCGTCTGAACAGGTAAAGCTGAATGTAAACAAACAGAGCGAGCAGACGAAAAACAGCCTTCAACTTCAAGTTATTCTTATCGTTGTTTTTGGTCATAGAGATTGTTGCGATAAAATAACTGCGCTCTTACCTTTCAAAGTTAGGGTTTTAGTCAACCCCTTTGCCCTTCCTGTGAACAATTTGTTGATGTTTGTTTCTCTTCGCAAGAATCAAGTAAATTACCTCGGGAAATCTTCAATCAGCCATCACCAAACAATTTGAGACGACAATATCGTAAAATATCGTGGTCTCTCTTCAACAGAAAGTCTCCACTGGATCGCGATAAAAGCCATTTGTGTGCGTGTGTGATCCCTAACAGATATTTTGAATCACCTGCTGCTTTGGTATGACCAGGTCTTCCCCTTGCTCCAGACGCACCTGACTCCTTGTACTTTTCCTTCAACCATTCAGTCATATCATTCTCGCAGGATAATAAAGGAGCCATTCCTGTTTCGTGCGGAGCCCATGCGGTGGCACCGCACTGATCACTCACCCTTCCAAAGGAACAAAGTGCCATCGTGAAATTACCCTTGAATTTCTTACACCTGATAAAACATACCCGCGAAACGGAAGAAGAACGTAACCTCGGTCCAGTCCCCACTCTCTCCTATGTCCAAAATGGCGGGCCAGTTGATTTTGCATCATCTCAATGCCCTGGCCTCGTTTGGTTATTGTATTTAGCAACGCAAGTTTTTGTTTTACTATCGAGCTTTCCTAACTGTGCATTCCTTCTTGACGGATGGTTTCATTTACTCCGCTGAAGAGGACTCTGAAGTAACGGGTCACATCGACACTGCTATAAACTGCAGCTCGTGTATCTCTACGTATATATCTATGTATGCATGGCCATGCTCCTTTACTGGTGGGTATTTACAAGAACTGTTCAGGCTGTTAACAGACATAGATTATATGCTAACGAACGTTTTCGTTAAGCTAACTTTATCTTGTAATCATAATAAAAATCAGGCCTGACAAAATATAGAGACTTTCCATGCTTGGAGCAAGGGAGAAGAATTATGACTTGGAACTGAATATTAATCAATGAAAAATTCAAGCATCGTTTAGAAAGATCGTTATATCGAGGTAAGGTCTTCATCATTTGTGCTGTTTGATGGGTACTAGGTTTTCAAAGTACAAATTAACCCTTGTTTTGCTAAATCAGGGTATTTGTTGTGCTAATCACAGGCCTTTAAGAGCAATTGTTAGGTAAGAATCAGATTATTTCTAAACAATTAAACTGATTTGGCTTTAACAATTCATTTTCACTGACCAAATACAGAATAAGGGCTTCATGTCAACAATTTGGTTTGTTTATGGCATGAATTATGCTCAAAATTCCATTTTGCATGACCTTATAGAGGCATGGAGTGTTTGTGACAAAAATTCAACAAACCTTGATAAGCCAAATTTTTCTCAACTGATTTTGATAATTGGGTCGCTAAAGTAAATAATGGTTTAGGTACGGATGTTATGCAAGAAGGCAGGTAGATACACTGATTTTTTGAAAAATGGCAATTTTGAGTTGTAATTTTGACATTAATTTTGGCCAAACTCTAGCCCCAGGCTCCTCTCTGTCCAATACCTTGAGGGCAAAGTTACATGCATGAAATGAAAGCTCTATTATAGTAATATTCATAGTCAAGTTCATTTGGCAGAACAATTTACCAGTTGGGTTTTATGGCACTTTTAAAATG
>NW_028145644.1:5000-32500 GCF_977016875.1 Pavona decussata
TCAGTCACAACTTCCTTCAAATTGATAACATTCTTCATATTCATTATTGCACGCTTAAGGGCCTCCTTTTCCATGCATGGAGACTTGCCTCCAACTTCCCGTTTGTCAAGGCACTCCAAATGAATAATAAAATCTTGCATGGCATTTGTCACCATGACAAAGTATGTGAGATACTTTGCAGAGTGACCTGGAGAATCACTCTGCCCATCTCCACTCACGATGACGTCCAAACTGCCAATTAGGGAAATGATGTTTGAACGAAGCCACTGCCACCACTCGTCAATTGCAGGGACATAGTAAAACTTCTGAGCACGAAAGAAGGAGGCCTTTGAAGAACAGGACAAGCCTAAGAAATGGCTCATCAGTTCCACCTTGGTAAAGTTGTTGCCACATAACAGGATTGCCGCAGAGAATTGAAGATTGTTGGCATACATTCCACTGTATTTCTCGGAGGAACTCCTCTTGCCTTTGTGACCATTTGTACATGTCCACCATATCTCCTGTGTACAACCAATAGTCTTTGACTTAACTGTACACCTCCCACAACAGCCAGGCTCCTGACATCTGCCCTTGAACAATTCAAGAATCTTCTCCTCTGAAACCACAAACTTTTTTTCAGTTATCCGTGTCAGCTCTTCTGTATGGTCATAAATTTCTTCTGCCCGTGAAAACTGTCATCCTGGCCCAACAGGGTACTTGCAAAACAGTGGTTCATCATTGTGATCCTGACTGCAGTCTTCTACCTCACTTTCACTGGAAGCAAAAAAAAAAAAAATCAGTCCCTTTGGTTCTGACATTAAAGATCTCCACTTTCTGATTGTTTAGCTATTTTTAAATTTGTTTGATATTGTGAAATCATTTTTTAGGTAATTTTATTTTATTTCATTTTTAATTTGCAGGGCCCCACTGAAAACCGCCAAGGCGAGTGGGCTGCCTGGATAAATATTATTATTATTATTATTATTATTATTATTATTATTATTATTATTATTATTATCGGAGGTATGCATATGGGTTATTGACCAAGTACAGGCAGCTCCAGCCATAAAGTAAAATAGTGATTCTGAGGATAACACTTTATACATTGAATTGATCTAGATTTTTTCTTACATTGGGTGTAATCAAAGGTGAGTATATTTAATTTGTAAACACAATTACCTAACAATCTCCTCTAGCTCTTCATCACCAAGTTCATCATCCTCATTGTCTTCATTTTCCTCTTCAATGTCACTTTGATCACTGCCACTCTCACTACTGGAACTGGAGCTACTTGCATCATTATCACTACGGTCCTCCAAAAATGACAGAAAATTCTGAAGGCTACAGAGAGCAAAGGAAAAAATTTAAAAACAAATTTGTCATGTGAAAAGACAAAAATCAACAGATGATAACAGGAAAACAGTTCAATCAAATTATAATGTGCACCTTATTTGAGTATGAGGATGCAATAAAATTATTTACCTAAAGTGTTGCTAGTAAAATATTTTGGACAACTTGAGATTTTTGCAACCCATTGAACTTTAAAAGTGGAATTTGTGCAGTAAAAACTGATGACATAAATGGCTTCAAATTGACCTAACCATGCTGGTTGAAACGTGTGGCAAGTCTCTGAAATGTAAAATAAAATAAAACTCTAAACAGTATGTTATAAAGTAAACACCAAAGAAAACATACTTAGTTTCATTTAATTCTTCTTTGTTGCTGTTGACAGTTTCATTGATGACATTGTCGTCAGAATCGTCATCAGAGCTATCAGACTGGAAGTTTTTGCCAGGAGTCATTATGACTGACCCATCCAAAATTTCATAACTTTGACTTTCGTCACAGTCGTCTGTGAAGGCTTTGTGGGGTTCATCATCTTTATCACCATCAAATGAATTTTCCACAAGCGAACCTGTCACATCCACAAGACTACAACTCTTGTTGCTGAAAGAAAAATTGAAAATATTTTTTAACATAATTAGAAAATATTATGTGACTAGTCATTAGTCAAGTTCCAATGTTATTGTAGTGACACTGGAAAACATTAATTACAGTACATGTCTTAGTAAGTTTTTAGGAAATGTTTACACATGCTAATATTTGTGGGTCTGAAAATATACAAATGAAAACCTATTACTAGCAAATGGAAAAATTTTGTAATCATCTTCAAGTGATTGCAACACCCACAATCTGCACAAGCTGTCCTTGACCAAAGAACCACACAAGGACATGTGGGTCAACTTCAAACTTACCCCCACCCTCTACACCCCTATCTACATAAAATAGCAATTTTCTGTTTACAAAAAAGAAGGACTCCATTGATTGTTTACAAATGCATTCTACAGTACAGTGGAAACATGCAAACTACATTTCAGAATAAAAGATCTGTAATTTATGCTTTATACACGTAACAGGGTAGGGTAAAAAATGTTTTCTTCGGTTTACGAATTACATTGACTGACCTTTTGACAACCTGACTCAGATGGCAACTGTCATTCAGGTTGTCAAAGTGTCAATCAATGTCATCTCAAGCAGTCCTTCTCAGGAATACCCTCACCCAGACAACCAACTTTTACTAACCTATGACTCCTGGGTTCAAATCATTTACAAAACCAATGATTGTTGCCAACAACATAAGGGGACAGTTCATGCGAGAAGTGGCACCTCCATTTTCTATTCGGATTTGGGGTTGAAGTAACTGGAACTGGAAGAAATTTAGCATATTTCAGCATACCACTTACAGACAAGAGGATGACCGAAATTGTAGTAGTTAGCAAAACACGTGTGTTTGTTTACCAGATGATGAAGCAGCGGTCTTTCTTTTCAGCTGTTTTTTTGCACTTTCCTTCCTTAGTCAAACAGCTTGCGTGCCCTCCTTGTTCAACCTAAAACAGAACGATTCTTGTAAATTAAAATCCTTAATCAAAGCATGCAAATTAAACGCAGTTGTCAGGAGGGAATCAGTGCGCGATAACAACACATAATAGGCTAAAGAAATCTTAGTTGTCTTCGTTAAGAAAATGGCAAATTACAGCAATTGGACTTCACTTCTGCAAGCAAACAAAAGCAACAGAAATTATTGAAGTATACAGTATAACCACTGACCTTTGCAACCTTGCCATTTCCAACGAAAGCAGATGAGCCGCAAAATCGGTCTGTATTAAACAGGCTTAATCCGTTATAAATTTTCCACGTTTGATGGACAAGTTTTGTAAACTATACACGACTTCTAGAGCCACTCCAGATTGCCCGGTTTAACTTATGGGCTTCCAGAGATTCCACTGAACGTCCCGTCGCCAGTCGGCCACGAAGTCTCTTTGGACCATCCATCGACTAAAAATGTCGATTTCGGCGGCTAAATCTTCTATTTCTGACGTCAAGATATCAAATGTGAATAAGGGAGAAACGAGGACTCGGAAAAAAACACGGAGGGTCGTGGGTTCAAATCCCATCTGGGACTTTTTTCCCTAGTCTTCGTTTCTCCCTTATTCACATTTGCTATCTTGTTGTTCTTATTTCTGATGTCGCCGTGTTTTACGATTCTGTTCCTTAAATTAAATGCTTTGCTGGCTTGACTGGCCTCACAATAGGCGTAGAGTGGAAAAATAAAAACCCGACTACCACCGAGCGAGAATTTCTTTGGTCGCGTGACTCGCGAGATTGACGATGAAGAATTGACTGTGAGACGCGCTTGGAGGTGGGAAATTTGATGCGGAAAGCCGCGCCACGTCTCAGGGGTGGACAATTCCCAGGCAACAGTTTGACATTAGAGTAGACAGAAGCATGTGAAAACCACGTCCAATGATGCTCTTACCTAGATTGATCTTCATTGCTCCCATTTCAGATCTAGAACCTAGCTACAGCTGGCTAACGTCAATGTTCTCACCAGGTGGCTTTAAATCCGTGGGTACAAAGCGCGCAGAGAAGACAAAGAATGCGGAAATGGTACCGGAAAACGTTCAGGGAGCCACTGAAGAAGCAATATTCCTTTTCTCTTGCCCTCAAGATGGGTGTGTCCAGATATTTCAAAGACTATCTTCTCTTGAGAAACACCTGTCTTTAGAAAAATGCACGCAATCTTTAGAGAAGAGGTCTTTGTTAGACCTTGCTAAATTAGGCTACAAAGCCCAATTAGAAGAGGGTGCGGGGCACATCACCATCACTGCTCCAGTTATAGAAGGGGCTCTAGACGACATGTACATCAAAGAAGGATGGGCTCTAAAGTGCGCCAAAAAGCCCTATCGATTTAATAACACTCGGAAAGTAGCGACCACCCATAATGTCAAGGATATGTGGTCGCTTGCGGGAGGTGGTCACTTACCAGAGGTCAGACCACAGGGGGTCTAAATTTCGGGTAATTTGCGTATGGTAATTGCAGAGACCTAACCCTTTTGCCAGTGCTTATCAAAACCCAAAGTAATAACTTTTCTTTAGACTACCTAATTTAGGAGATAACAGTATTTTTGCAATGTTACATTTCAAGCGTAAAACATCTACAACCAGTTCGCGTTTGTTTGTTACATAATCAAGTTGACCTTCTTTATCACCACAATTTTTCTGTTGAGTAATACAAAGTTGAGAGAGTCATCACCGGTCATGCTATTTACAAGATAAGAGAGTTTCTTTCTTACAAGGGATTCAACCTAATTAACTGTTATTTCAGTGTTAAACTAGTGCTAAACTATTTCGGGAGACACTTCCGGTAGATCTGGCGGTGATATTTTAATACGGCATCCTCTGTAATTATGTGGCCAATATGTTACAGCGACACATTTTGCAATTTCCGCCTGGGAGAGATACAGTAGGGATACAGCAGATTGTGCGTCAAGTGGTCACCTACAGGAGGTCAAAAACCATTGAAATTTTTAAAGGCCGAGTTTCACGGTTAAGCGCATGCGCGAGCAGAAATTGCAAGTGGTCCGATGACGTCAGAAATTTTTTTTTGAGATCTGCGTGACTATGCTATCCTCAATGGTCCTCAATTAAAAGTCCAATAGCTGAACTCCTAGCATTAGGCAGTTTTTGGCTAGGCAGTGATCGGTTACCTCCTTGGGCTAACAGCAACTTGCATTCGCTGTCAAGGGCTTTATCGCCACTCAGCTTGTGTTGTTCCAAATGTCTTGAAACGTCTCTTTCACATTGTTTCAGGAAATCACTTCTGTCTGCCCTGGATAATCACTGCTCAATCAGCAAGCTGTTGCGCTCTCCTGTAGGAAGGAAAAACTGCACGATGGCGAAGCCATAGAGATCAGCACACAGGAAAAATCCTTCTAGCCAAGCGTGGCTGGAGGTTTTGTTAGTATCTTTCGTAAGTCATAATTCGATTAGCAGTAACATTACCACAGCACGTGCAAAAAAAAGAAAGAATTGTGAAAATCCGTCTGACGTAAGATCTCGGTTACGCTGAATACCTACAATACAGTACCATGATGATGTTTTCATCTACTGAACGTAGACCTTTCTTTATTTTACTTCTTTTTAATTTCCTCTTATAGGCAAAAACATAATAAGGAAGGTGAGATACATTTATTTCGCTGCAATATTTCCATGACATAAAGCCGCTTGCGTCGACCCGATATTCGCAACCTCATGTGATTACGTGACTTCTTGAATGACGTCTTGCGGGTCACGGGAAAGGGTCATTCCTGTTGCTTATTACAACTGGTTGATGATTGATATCTTTGCTCATTTCTGCCATAAGAAGTTGAAATTGAATGGAAACCAGTATTTTCCAGCGCATTGGTGCTTGTATCGTTCTCAAGGAAGGCGATATTATTATAAACTGCTGTACGTCATCCACCGTGGGAATGTTCCCAGGTTCAGTTGAATTCACAGATTGCTATGTTTTCAAAATACCCTTTAATCTCTGATTTAGCTATCCTTATACACGATCAACACACCACTTATGAAGGGAGGAAGTCACTCAAGGACAGACGATAACGGTAAGTCGTTCATTTCGGGTGAAATGAAATCCTTTAGATGTCTTTGACGAATCAACTCCCAATTTGCATACAATTAATAACCGCTAGTATGCCATGACAGTTTATTTTACTGGCATGGGAAATTTTTATTTCCAAAGCTGTAACTTTCCAAGATTACAGTACAATGACTAAGCTTTCTTTTCATATAGATTTCATGATCAAACGACATATACCAGAAACCATTTATTGCAGCCAAAGTTGGCCTTCAATTTATCGCGTAATGAGAGTCACAAATAGTGACCGTATAAATATGCCCATTGTAACAGCCACACACATAAACTTGAGAAAACTATTACATGGTTTTAACGAGTAAACATAAATTAATATTTGTGCCCTGTTTCGTTTTTATAGGATCTTCTTTACGCGCTTACCGTCTCCCTAAAGTTCGGCGAGAATTCGAGTCTTTTGTAGAGCCCAATGTCCCCATTTTACTTGATTTTCAAACTTTTTAAAATTTCTCCCGTTAGATAAAGCGTTGGAATTTTTTGATATTTTTTCTTAAGTTGGTTGACCCTAAGGGATGTTTTGGCCAAATAAAAAAAATCCGATTTTTCGTGAGTGTCTTTCAATTTTCGATTTTCTCAGAATTTAGCTCTTAAGAGCTTCGAACTTGCAGCCGAACGGTTGACATATCCTGCATGAGCTGACTTTGAAGTCGATGTTATGCTCCAAAACAGATTCCAACTTTTGACGAAGGCGGCTGTGTTGTTCAATATTAAACATGCACGGTTCGCCAATCAGGGAAATCACGCAAAGAAGACAAATCATGTCTTTCGCCTTTGATCTTACCTAAAAAAAAAAACACTTCTTTATCTGTGTTTTTGGCGAGCTGTAAATACTCTGCAAATCCTCGATTGAACTGCATGGCGTTGAAGCCATGAGAATCGAAAATGCTCGCGGGAACCTTGCGGGAGCATAGTGGTGTCAATTTTCAACTTTCGTCCTGCGAGTGAGGCTCAGCGAGGTTCGGTTACATTTTAAAATGGAGCATGCTCAATAGGGAATATCAAAAGCGCTAGCAGTCTCCTTCCTTTTCCCGACTGATCTAGGAAGATCGAAGAGACTCTGCTCGCAGGGTACCTAAGTCCTCACCCGTTGCTCAGAACTGTTTTCAGTCAAAGACATTTGTAATTTTGTGGAAATATGGGAATTGTCACATGCCCATAAAACTTATGCAATTATGCAGAAAGTTTTTGGTGACATGAATGCCACTTAACCTGTAGATGTTGCTGATGAATTCTCTTCAGATGAGGAAGAATCATCGCCAGAAGACTGTGATGACCTTGGATTAGATGCCAACCTTGGTGAAATGGCAGTGGATGAACTGACTCTCGCTGACATGGATAATTCACAGAATGAATCCATTGACAATCTTCGTAGCAATGTCCCATTTTCTGCTCTAAATGTATTACTGAACTCGAGTTTTGATGCAGTCTTTTAAAACTGGATATTTTAACTCAATAAATTGTAAAGTTTTAAAGCTAAAAACTTGTGCTGAAAAGTATATTTAGAGCAGAAAACAGATCATCCTGTTAATTTAAATCATCCACATCAGCTAGAGCCAGTTCATCCATAGCCATTTTAGCAAGTTCACGTTACAAGATGCAGTTGAACCTCTGCTTACGGAAATGTTAAAAACATTTACAAAATGTAAAATTGTAAAAATTGTAAAAACATTTACAAAATGTTAACAGTCTGTAAGATAGACTACCTAGTTTTGACACCCAAAGACAGTTTCTTCTTGTAGTGTGAGATCCATGCAAACAGTCTAGATGTGTCTACATTCTTCAGGGGATCTCCTTGAAAATGCAAGAAGTGCCTCCACAGTCTCCCCTCTTGATACCCCAAAACACTCTTGTCCACTTATTTCTTCACTAGC
Organism: Pavona decussata; assembly: GCF_977016875.1. Classification (NCBI taxonomy): domain Eukaryota; kingdom Metazoa; phylum Cnidaria; class Anthozoa; order Scleractinia; family Agariciidae; genus Pavona; species Pavona decussata. The sequence continues at coordinate 12,843 of NW_028145644.1, forward strand.
CCAAAACACTCTTGTCCACTTATTTCTTCACTAGTTCATCCAAGTCTTTAACTGGAAATTGTGCGACATGTTTTCCCAAAGGAACTGAACGCTGCAGACTTTTGTCCATCTTTCCAAACACTGCAAGTGATGGCTTCTCAGCCCTTTCAATTCTTGCCACTGTATTCTCTGTTACATTTTTTTTTAAATGAATAAAGTTATTGACATAGAGCACTTTAAATGCAACAGTACTTGCAGACTTACAATACACAATAATACAATATAACGCCACCAACTTAACAATACAACACTTCTAACTTAGGTATTAATCGAAAAATGGAAAAACGTATTGACTGCAATCTTAACATTCATGATGTAATATAATATATAGTATCCGGTAGTCAGCAAATTATGTTAAACTAACTCTAGCTACCATAAATAAAGTTCCATTTATTATAGAAATCTTTGAGCGTGTTATTCTTGATACTAATGTATATTTCTGTTTGTAATTTGATATTTACTTTTGCTAGAAAGTTGGTTATGTTGGGAAGAACTCCGAATAAAGTTGATTGGAGTTGATAAATAAGTTCTAAGCTGACATATGTAAAGAGACTACCGGTAAATAAAAAATCACAACAAACAAAGCCTACTGTCAGCAAATGAGACACATTTGGTGGAATATAAACAATAATGTCTCATATGTACATAAGCAAAAAATGGAACGAGAATAAATAAAACACATTTAGTTAATTTACCTACAATTTGATAAGCCATTACACTTAACAATAAACTAGTGGCAGGGAAAGAGCAGATGCCTTATACTAACAATGTATTTCTGTAATGATTATGAATTATCTAAGTCTACCTCAGAGAAGATTCTAATAGGTCTGCCATCGGGGGAAGTTCTAACAAACATCTTACCATCCATTGTCCAAACACTAAGCAACGTACTATCTCTTCTGCGCCTGTTAGCTTGTTCTAATAATCGTCGTCTATAAGTTGTCAGGTTCTCGTTGATAAAAATGCCACGTTGTGTTGTGCTTGGATATCCAGGGAAAAGATCTTTGATTTTAATGTTCTTCAACTGTGTACGCTTCTCGTAAAGGCTTGACTTCGTTTTGTGGCTAACAAATTTCGCGATAATACCTTTTCCTCATCTTAATTTGTGGCAAATCTCGATGTCCTCCAGCTCGACCGTGATGTTAAGAGCTTCGGCTACTTTAATTACACTGTTTTCCGTACTAGAATAGGTGTCTTCCTGAATTCCTTGTATTTGAATGGGGTTTTTACATGTGTATTGTTCAAGGTTATCGAAGTTATCCCATAGTTGCAAAATATCTTCCGTTTGATTACGAAGTTTTTCTTTCGTTGCATTTAGCTGTTCGTTAGTAGAATCCAGGCACGCTTTTAACGCCTTGTTTTCGTTGTTCGTCATTTGTAACGATTCCTTGAGCTCTTTCAGTTCACGGGTGTTGAAATTTATACAGTCCTTTATTTCTTCCAGTTCCCTTCTCAATGCTTTGTTGTCACTCAGAAGCGATGAAACAGAGCACTTGATTGATCGATTGATTGCTAATAGTAAGCTTTTGATTTCTAACAGACTAGGCTCCTCCTCGCTGTCGGCCAGTGATTGAATAACTACGTTTATGTCTCCCTCGTGGTTTCCAGCAGATTCGGAGGCCATGTTTAGTTTCTTCGAAGCTCGAGGCGAAGTTTCTTCTTCAATGGAACCTCTCTCGCCACTCTTGTTTTTCTGAGCGCGCATTTAGTAAAAGGACATTTGTAACTGAGATGTTAATTTGTATTTACCGAGAGTTATTGGGCGTCGCTGCCATACTTCAGCTACGCGGATGGCAAAAAGGATGCGTCCGCACGGCATGACGTCCCTGCGCCTTTTCTTCTCTGTTACATTGACATCGAGATTAGCAATCCCTTGCTTACTGTGATTGTTATTGTGTTCTACTCCAAAGTCAAATGGGATGTTCCTTCCTAAGCCACCATGATTTTTGACTAATCTGTTCCAGGTGAAAACTTCAGCATCACTCTCACTTGGACCCCCATTTACAAGCAGCAACTGGTAAAGGCTCTTAATAGCATACTTGGTCCTGTGAGGATCATCAGCCTTGCACAGTAGCATAAGGTACCTGTACTGTCTGATGATTCTCTTCCCATCACCCTCTGCAACTGCATCCAGGAAGTTTAAAAAGAACAGTCCTTCACTTAGTAGTGCAGTGTTATAATTAAACATGTCATCATCCCTTATGGTAGAACTTGGGACAATGTGGGGGTGGAATAATTGTTGTCAGGGACAACAACTGGGGGGTCATGACTGAGTTCATGTTTCTTTTGACTATTTCTATTATACTTGAAAGACTTTGAACATCCAGGAGATCTACAGGAAATCTACATGGGGAGCAGGGATGGCGCAGTGGTGAGAGCACTCGCCTCCCACCAATGTGGCCCGGGGTCGATTCCTGGGCTCGGTGTCATATGTGGGTTGAGTTTGTTGTTGGTTCTCGTCCTTGCTCCGAGAGGTTTTTCTTCGGGTACTCTGGTTTTCCCCTCTCCTCAAAAACTAACACTTCTAAATTCCAATTCAATCTGGAAAGTGTCCCCAATTAGTGCTCTGCGCTAAAGACATTGAGACTTAAATAAAGTGATTTATTTTTTTTTATATTTAAAACGCCCATATGGGTTTAACTCAATTTGACTGATCATTTTCAGTCTCTCCTGAGCAGAAACCATGGTTTCAATGGTTTTGTCCATCATTTCCTTGTTGACAACAAGTTTGTCAACAATCATTGCTGCTGCATTATGCAATTCAATTTCTTGAAGTTATCCCTGGTTGCTAGGTCTGCAGGGATAGGCAAATTCTTGGGTTGTTCAGTTTTATTGGTTATCCCAAGAATTTTAAAAGCTGTGGCTATGACAAGCCGTGACCTCAAGAATCAAGAAGTCCATGTCTGGTCGGTAGGTCGTGTGGGGATCCTCTCTTACATTTCGGCAGTTGATGATATTTTGATCAAAATAGATAGTGCGCTCATCATCAGAAGAACTTCCAGAGTAGAAGCACCTGAACAGCAGTAACAAAAGAGAGAAAAGACAAGAGAACCATTTTCTTGACATGGCCAGTGACTACAAAACACAACAACACATAAAATCACTCCAGAATCCTGAAAGTAAAGTTGCATTTACCAATGTTCAAGTTGAAGGGGGGAGTGGTGGCAGGCAATACCCTCTCTTCATAATAACAATCCAGTACATAATCCATGTACACATTGAAGGGACCTGGGAGGTTGGGGGATTTTTTGTTGATGGCTCTGTCCATAGATAACTGACATGGTCACCGACACAAAGTTGTTTTACAAACTTCTTCTCTCGATTGACATTAGTGCATGGAAGGTATGACAAATCATGTCCTCTGAAAGATTTTCATTTTTGAACCGCACACCCATGGGTAATGAAATAAAATAAATAAATATTATGTTTTAATTTTGCTACTCAATGTGGAATGTCAAATTCCTGCTCCTAGACCAGGAAGGGTTTTAATACCCCACATGATCCCAGGGGCACCAGATTTAACAGTCAAATGGTAAAAAAGTGCGAAAAAAAAACAAATTTTACAATTAATCATTCTGGTATAAGTATGGCTAAGTGAGTGATCTTTTCTGAGTGTTAATCCTCATAAATCAGCATACTTAACATTAGTTGTGTTTTCCCAGAATATAAACATATAAGAACCCCTCCCTTCCCCCAGAAAAAATGGAAATTGACACTCCAGTTAAACTTCCCCATCTCCCTTGACAAAGGTCAAAACGTTCTACTCCTAAAAGGGCTTTTTGTGCCAAATGCCCTCCTCCCTGGGCACAGTACATGGTCAAGTTCCTTACTAGTACCATAATGTGTTGGTTAGCTCCCACTTGCAAAATCAAATCATTACCAATTTTGCGTTTTTAACTGTTTTTCCCGTACTTAAATGAGGTTTTGGAAGTTAATTTGTGCTATATGAAGTGAATGTAACTTAAAGTAAAATAATAAAAGAACAAAGTTTATCTCCAATACACATGAGCATTTGTATCTTTTTTTTTTGGGGGGGGGGGGGGGGGTGTCTCAAACTAAGACCACTTTACAATTGGCCGCTATATTGGTGCACATTACATGTAAGCACAATGCTACAGTAGTTCACAACAAAAAATGGTTTTATGCACGATTTTTGGCTGTGGGACCCGAAGTGTTCGTGGTAAAGGGGTTTCTATGGCAAGAATACCTTCAGTTATAGCTAATCAAGGTAAAGAAGTGAGGAAACTTTCAGAGGAGAGGTGAAACAAATGGATATCTGCGATCAGTAGAGAAGACCTCACAGAAACGATTTTGGAGCACGGCCAAGTCTGTGGTAAACATTTTATTTGCGGAGAAGCGGCAAAACTGTGGGATAGGTACGATCCAGATTGGGTTCCAACCCAAAATCTAGCTCATGAGAAATGTGATTCTGCCGAAAAGCTTCAAGCCAATCTAGCAGCTGCTACGAAGTGAGACGAGAGAGCCAGATATCATGAGCTGAAAGGTGTTCCGACAGAACATGAGAGACGGCCGCGGGAGAAATCAAGACCAAGAAACAAAAATTAAATGTGCCAGGAGAAAAGGTTATGGATATTTCCTTCGATGTCTACTCAGCAGGGACTGAGAGTGAAAGGGGGACAGTGACACAAACAGAGGAGTTCGACTATTTATTTTGCACCTCAGCTGTAAAACCACCATTCGATGAAACATATTTCGCTAATGACAACGACAAATTTTGATTTTACACGGGATTGCCTGCCTATGATGTGCTACAAACAGTGTACCAAAATGTTTCTGCATTTGTTTTAAAGAAGTCTCCAATTTTATCTAACTTTCAAGAATTTGTTCTCACGCTAATGAAGCTCAAGTTGAACATGCCAATGCAGGATTTTGCATACCGCTTTGGAATTTCACTACCCACTGTTTCAAGAATATTTTTGGCTTGGATGGTGGTTCTTGATGTTCGACTAGCACCCTTAATAAAGTGGCCAGAGCTTGAGGATTTGTGGCGAACCATGCCTCTTTTTCTTTTTTAGTTTGTCTTTGGCAACAAAACTAGAGTAATCATTGACTGTTTTGAAGTGTTTGTTACAAGACATTCAAATCTCTAGGCCCGAGAACAGACTTATTCCAACTACAAGAGTCATAGCACTGTCAAGATTTTGGTTGGAATAAATCCACAAGGGAGCATTTCGTTTGTCTCAAACGCGTGGGGAGGAAGGACTTCAGATAAGTATTTAACAGACAACTGTTCTAAGAAAACTAGTGCCAAGAGATTTAGTGATGGCTGACCGGGGCTTTACTATCCAGAAAAGCCTAATGTTCCACAGAGGTGAACTTGCTATTCCAGTATTCACTATGGGAAAAGACCAGCTGGACCCAGTAGATGTCAAGTGAACAAGTGTCATTGCAAATGTCCGCATACATGTGCAAAGGGTCGTTGGACTGCTAAGGAGAAAGTATACAATTTTTTCTGGAATTTTCCCAATTGATTTCTTGCAGTGTAACCCTAATGGTTCCCAAGAGGCTACAATTCCTATGATTGACAGAATTATTACAGTGTGTGCTGCTTTGACAAACCTGTCCAATGGTATTGTACCTTTGGATTAAAGTAGCAGTGTATTTAAAGATCAGTCTTGTTATGGGCTGTGAAATTACAGCCTGGACTGCTAAATGAGTGCGAGACGACAGAGATTCTTGATAAAATAGGATTTATTTTCTATGATTAGAATGTCATTATAAGTAGGATTTATTTTGACATTTTTGTAGGTTAGTTTGATAGATCAGTTTTTGTATGAGTGCAAAGACGTTTACTGCACAGTCCATGCCATAAAGTAATTTGAGTACTAATATCAGATGATCACGCTGCAACCATGCCATACATTGTATGTGGCTTCTCTTCCAGTCATATGAAATCTGCTCTGTAAAAGAAGTTCAAGTGGTGGGAAAAGGAGTCATAATTCCTCCTTTTAGACCGTAGAGTAAGTGTGAACGCATCCGACTAATATTATATGTTACATTCGTTGAATTCTGTCCATTAACTAAAGTTGTTGCAAAAGCTATTGAAAAGATGCCACAGTCAGAACCATTTTTCTGTTGTTGCACTGGAATACATCAAATTACCTTTAAGGCTGGTCCAGTCAAATCAAAAGCCAGTTCTAGTTACTCTTGTGTCACTGGGGATGAGAGGCTATCATAGACATCAACATAACCAGGAGGACTATTTATGCTACTAAAACATACCCAGTGATTATTATTAATGTGAACTATTTGATAAAACGGTCCCATCATTATGTCAAATTGTCGGACTGAGCCAAGAGTAGGCCTCTGAAATCCTTGTATGATTTGACTGATTCTCTTCAACATTATGTGTGCCTCGTCCCAACCACCCATTTGTGCAAGCAATTAGGCCATATTCATACTGGCCCAGTTTTCCTTCTGGCTCATAGTTGTCGTGAGGAGGCCTGTCCCTAAAAATAGTTTTCACAATTGTTACTCCATCGGCCTCAGAACTGACTGTAGGTGTAGTATTTGTTGTGACATGCATGGCTGGGGGCCATGTAGTGCCTGTACCCATATTGGGCTGTTGTGCATCATTTATCATACATTCTGGACATAACCAAAATTTACTGTTGTTTGGCATTCTCTTTCTGCCCAGACAAGACAAATGAAAAAACTATTAATGCATTAATGCAGTTCATGTTTGTGCACTTAAACAAGGACCCGCACTATATAAGGGATAGCTCCTCCCCCTCTTTGTCACACAATCTCTGCATCAACTTCTAATCCAAGATGGCGGATGATGCGGGGAAGAGAGAAGTGAACCGAGCATTGTCAATGTTTCAAAAAAATAAAACCAAACATTACATTAAAAAGAAAATTGACCGTCAACAGACAGTTTGTGATTAAAATATATGGGTATTATGGATTTTCAGCCATTATAACACTTGAATAAATTGTGTTTTTGTGCGACGAAAATTCTTATTTCCTGCCGTTAGCCGTTCCCGCTAATGCCTTGCAACACACACAATCCCTCAGGCCTCTCCCTGTTGAATAATTTTCATATTCTTGAGCCTTCAGTAATTTGTATTTCGGTCGCTACTATTGTAGACATGTTCAAATCTTGATAAGTCAGGCCGTTGGCATATTTTCACGATTCGATTCAAGGAGACAAAAGACGTTGATCTTTCCCTCCTTGAATCGAACCGTTTTGCGCGTTTTTCCGCCGATTCCCTGTCGAGCTCCATTCGCTGAATCGATCTAAGCGTTGTTTCATTCGATAGAATGGCTGAACCTCCAAGAAAAAAAGCTAAACCGACGACAAGCTGTGCACTGCGAGAGAGAACCACCATCCAGTTGGAGGTTGAACCTGGAGTGAAAGGTTGCTTGAATCGATTGTGTTCACGTCTTCAAAATGTAAAAAGTTCTCTAGGAATACACCAGCGTACCCCACAGGGTAATGTGTTGATGATGGAACGCCTGGTGGCCGGATTCCAAGAGGAGGAAAAGAAGCGAATGGCACGTTTCGATTCGAGTGTGTTTTCAGGCTTTCCGGCTACATCCCTTCTAGATACCTGGTCACAAACAGACGTCCCCCAACTGTACGTATTAGCTACAGGAGAGAACAGTACCGGTTCCTTTGACATCCACACACGGAGTAGGGCCGACAAAAGCTATTTTCTCGTTTCTTACGACGCTGTGAAGCGCCTTATGGAAACCATGGCACACTACAATAGAAACTGTCCACTGTGTGGGTATTCCCTGGACATGTCCTCCTTCGCTGTTCAGCAACACGGACACTGTGCACGTGGTCAGTATGAATTGTGTTGTTGGCCATTCCTTTCGGTGGTTTTCAAGTTCGATCGTTTCTGGGAAATTCATGGCTAATCTGAGGTATAGTGATCTGATAATTTTGGCTTTATGTGTTGAATAAGTTGATATAGTTATTGACTGCCTTGCCATCTGACCATAGTGTGCCGTTGTGCCAATTTATGTTTTCAAGATCTATCAACTTTAGTCTAAAAATGTTACTGCCACTTCTATTACTAGGATGGTGCATGGATTTACATCTTCTGGTGTAACTGAGACCAAATATATTACAACATGCCAGGCAGCCAAAATTGGACATGTTGATGAGAGATAAATTCTCTAATGTCATATAGCCATGGCTTTAAGTGAACTGCGTGATTATGTCTTTTGTCATCTTGTCTCACTGTTGATTCACTGAATGTTCCTCTATAAGTGATATAAATATCCTGTAAGTTTACAAGTTTGATAAAAATATAACAGAACTTTACAAAAACCAATATGTTGACAGGTGCATCTTTGCATAGTACCATTACTCAGGGAGAGATCCTTATAAATAACTGAGTAACAAATTTTAGCAATTATTTCCAAATTAACTGTGCCCATGTATGTTGTGTCCACTTACCTGATGGTTATTTCATTGTTATTGATATGAAGTATTATTGTAACCATTTTTTCTGTAGAGAACTAAATTATTTGACATGTTTGGGAAATGTACTTTATTACATGTTATCTTTACCATGCAGTATATAGTGCATTAGGATACAAACATGCAGTTCAAGTGTTTTATGTGAAGAACTTGGCGGAAGCATGCTTAGAAGCACAACAAGACTGTCGATATCCTCTGCATGGAGATATGAGTATTGTTATGGTTTTACCTGTGGTCTTTGAAGGTAGATTTGTGTATCCTACATAACTGAAATTGTCTGCAGCAGTCCAACACAACCTAGTATCCAATACTAGATAATTCAAGATTCTTATTGTAAATTTCTACTTCATATTTTTAGCATATTTTTCCTTTCATTAAGTGTAAAGCGCATTTGATCATATGTGTATGCTAATTTACACTTTATAAGTATTAAATTATTATTATTATCATCAAGCTGAGGTCTTGTTTTTTGTAATAATAATATCCTGTATTACTAACGGTTTCATCAGGTCACCATGACAGATGCCAGGCACGATTCAAGTTGTGGTGCTCAGCATACAACAGTGACTACTTTATCGTATCAGTGAGCTAATATTTATTGTTATTGTTGACTGTTGGTTATTCCATCTAATGAAAGTATTTTACTGTTGTTACATTGGTAACCGTCAGTCATTCTAAAATGTAGCATTTTGGCAACAACATTTTGGAACTCTATGAGATAAGATAATCCCAATCATGTTAGCTAGAACAAAGGTGTCAAGCAATATTAATAATATAGTGATTTTTTGATGTGCTAAAATTAAGTAACAATAAAAAACAAGTGTAAAAATGATATATATGCTTGGGCTAACTGGACTTCTTTTATGTTATTGTCTTAGCACCAAGAAAGTGATATTTAGTCTGAGCTTGGGCAAGAATAATATGGCATTGGCTGCATCGAGAGAAGTACCAATGACAAAGCAAGTTGTGGAGTCCATTGAAGCTCTAGGTAACTACCATAAATTGGCCTTCTAATATTCTTTTCATATTATGTATAAATTACCATCAAATTTATTTGTAGGTCATTGAGTGGGTGAAGTGGCACATGATTGTGCTGGCGCTGAAGGTGTGATTGAATGGAAAGGGTATCAAGAACTCATATGACAGTTGGCATGGTATGTAATGTCAAGTTTATGTTATCAGAAGTAGCTACGTTGTTGTAATTGAGCAACTGCCATCTCACATAGTTGGGCATGCATGTAAATACCATGATGCACATTTAGCTTTATATAGATTTCAGTACTGTATGTTCACTAAATATATCCTTCCCACATATTTTTTTTTTAAATTCCAAGGTGGGAAAGGGGTCAAGAAAGCGATAAAGAAAGTGGCCACTGGACTAGTACAAGACTCGCAGAGGACTTGGTTCTCAGAATTATCTGACAAAGGTAACCAAGCTATACAATTCCACATTATGTCCTTTTTTATGTATAATTTGTGAATTTTAAACTTTTAGTCAACCATGATTGAGCATTCTATTCCATAGTGTCACTCATGTAATAATCTTTTTCAGTGAAATGCACCAAGACCCACATGTACTACGCAATGAAGAATTGTAATGGTGATGCCGACAACTTAAGAAGTTACATTATCAATGTTGTCGACCACTACAAGGTATACACATGCCTGGTTGCTTCTTCTCGGTGTTATTTTTCCAAACCTGTTCAAAAAGCAATTGTCGTTTTTGACATTTCTTTTTACGTAAGGTGATCATTCCAACTGCAATTCAGAATCCAGATGTAAGCAAGAGGGATATGTGTGTAGTAAGAAACCCCTAACTGACGAGAAAGCCATTGCTGCTTTCAGGAAAGGAATCGAAGGCACCAACATTTACCGTCATGCTAGTGATTATGCCCTGGTAATATTCACTGTATTTTAATATTTATCTTTCTTGGAACAGAATTTTTCTGCCATGCCTCCCTCTTATAAACGCCCTGTGACCCGTGTCTAATAGCCCCTCTCCCCCCCTCCCCACAGACACTTACACACCAAGGATCATCTCAAAAACCAAGGAAGCCATAGGCCAACGCTTCCAACACACTTGTCCAGAATGACAATGAAGACATTGATATCAAACTATGATCGACATTATTAGGCTTTCCATTAGTGCAGATTAGATTAGTCTCCTACTCACAAACTCTATTTTACTCCGCGCGGGAACCACACACCTTGTTTTGTTGACGTTGTTACTGTTGAAGTGAAATAAACGCCTCCCTTTAATGAACGGCTCACATCTATTTACCCCCCCCCCCCCCCCACCTCCACCAGGACCCCTAAAATGTAATACATGCCTCGTGTGTTTATTAGATCATTTATGGTGTGCACATAACATTTAACAATGATATTTCACACAATCTGCGGGAATGGTATTGCACCTTGTTGGCAATGAACTTCTGTGTGACTTTATGTCATAAAATTTCTTTTTAACTATGATTCCTTTTCACTTACCTCACAACAGTGCAGAAATACATTTTGGGTGGAAACGATTCATCTTGTCATGTTGATTTATGCTCCAAAGCATATTCATTTCAACCGGCAAGACAGCTACGACATGAGAATCTAGCTTGCCATTCTTGATTGGGTTTGTAAATTATTCTGTCATGTAGTTTGCTATCCTGGTATCAATTACTGGAAGAGCCAGATTTTCTTATTAATGGGGTGGGTTGGGATGTGGGCCACTTGGTGGGCCCCGCAGACAATAACCCACATCATGTTATGGTGTTATCTAACTCGTGGGTAACTTCTTCAGGTTCAGCCACACAAACCATGCCAGTCTGGGAGCATGGAATTGCTTGCAGGAGTTTTATTTTGAGGTTCTGCAACTTGCTTTATTTTGTGGAAAATGTTCTGCAATTCAGGATGACTGACATCTGTTGGGAAGTTACATAGAATGTAATTATTGAGCACATTGTTTTGTTTCTGTTTCGGTTTTTTTTTTTGCAGGGGGGGGGGGAGAATGTTACTATCAATGTGATTATTATAAGAGTACAGTCAAAAAATATTCTAGTTTGCAAACATGCATGTAGTGAACAAGTAACACCATTGAGCTCCACTTCCTTTTTATGATGGGCGTGTTTATTTACTTTTGCTCCCAGAATGAAAATGTTCTCAGGGAAACAACTTCCCTGCAGTGTTACCAAAGGAGCAGAGAACCTGATCGAATGGCCCCCCACCGTGTACTGGCAGACAAGACCTACAAGTTCAAAGATGAGATCTGGATAACCTTTTATAATGCATTATAGTATTCATTCATGTCTTCAAGTTCTCTGCCTTGACATGTCAATTTCATGTCATCATAACGTTCAGTTGACACAGTCAGCGGAAGATTTGGTAGATTTTATTTGGTATAATTTGCATAGTTAGAATGGAAGGATATCAATGTTAACTTTAGAGTGAGCTCCTTGGAGTAATACCCTTGCCACTGTAGGTTTTATCAACAAATAAAAATATTCCAAAGTCCCAAACTATGTAGGGAAAATTGAAGGATTAAGGTGTTACTGTTTATCTGTGTTTTATAGGGTTTTTAAAAATGAAAAAAAAAAATCGCAATAGTAGATCATAATATTATTTGCATTGTTTGATATTGAGCAAGAAGAAGTCTCAATTTGAAATAGTGGTTTTGTTAGGCAATATATGATAATTGATCACAATATTATTTTAGGTAAACGTGAGGAAACTGTATCTTAGCTGTGTGATATGGAAAAATTGGTTTGTGTGCACTTATGGCAAATTAAGGAAGTTCCTGGCATTTTATTCTGTTCTTTTATTGTATCACCATAACAAAAATTGTGCTTATATCTGAAGTGTATTTCACAGCAATAAAACAAACTATTATACGGCCTTAGCTTGTAGACAATGAAAATGCCACTTGTTTGCTACCGGCATATGAGGAGGGGGTGGCATGGAGCCTCAACATTCTCACAGCATAAGCAGTCATGATCGGCGATGGCCCTGATATGGTACATTAGGGGGGTTAGGCCATCTGCCACGTACATCCTTTACCACACAATGGGGCATAACCTCATGGACATCGTCAATTAGGCACCCCGACTCTTGCTTGTGTGCCAGGTACACGGGACTTTCTAACAATCCGCAATCTTTCAATGTCCTCCAATCCCATCGATAATCTTTGCGGCATTTGTTGTGATTAGTTATGCGTGTGTTGCTCCTTCCTTCTGGTTTGAAAGGAGACAATGTTATGCACCGACCATGTAGACAAAACGGGCATGCCTCGGCTGCCTCGACTGGTTCATCTGGAGGATTCACTGGAGCATTTCCAGCTATAGCAGCAGGACCATTTTCTGTGGCTAGCTGGTTTCATCGTAGAAACAGCCGCACTGGTGTAGGTGGGGACTGCTCGTCCTCAACGTTAGGTATTGAAAAACGTCGAGGAGCTGCAAGAGAAAAAAACTAAAAAATATTGACCCCTAATCATGCATTTCAAGGACATTGGATAACAATCTCTGGGGTGTAAAATTGTATATGTTTAGTCATGTAAATATTCTTATATCTTTTCGCGCGCGCGTTCGCGGGACTTTGTAAAACAAGGGCGTCTTAGTACTTTAGTACAGTCGTTGCATTATAAAATACGTTAGTTTATAAACTAAACCTCAGCTACGATTTGCGGCTTATAACATATTGTAATCTTTAGAGAAGTTGAAAGGTATTATCTGTGGAAGTTGAGCTATGTACATTTCAACCAGACATGACAGGAATCAAGTTGCTTCGAATGAGCTGTTTGAAAAAAGGGCACGCGAATGAAAAATTTGTTAGATAGCATAGAACTGGTTTTGTTTTCAATAGATAGGTTTGAGAATTAGTATCAAAAGAAATACCAGTTACATATACATGTGATGCAAAATAAAAAGAAAAGTGTTAAAACATGTTTGGAAGTATATATTTATATATACTGACCGTTTGCTCATCGGTTGGCGACCGGCTTCAATGACACAACTTCAACAGTTTGTCTCGCATCTCGTAGAAGCTGGATTATAGCATCCTGGTCCCCTTCACAGACTTCAACAGTTATCTGCAAAGAAACAATCAATAGCTGCTACGTACCGGCTAAAACGTACAAAGTCATAAATGGAATCAAACAAGAATAACATTCACCCACACTCGTTTTCTTGGAGGAAATTCAGATGACCCAGGCATCTTTCGCGATTTTCTACGAGAGGTAACTGGGGTCAACAGTTATAAAATACGCTAAGAAATATTGGTATAAAACACAGTGTGTGTGTAGCGTGACGGCAAATTCTCTAACTCAGGCATGTTAAGGCATGGCTTGAATCCTTGTCCCTTACCCCCAGCAGCGAACCTTGTGGGTTGACCCGTTACAGTCTCCCGTAGCGGGATGTGATGTGGAAAACAAACATGCCGGCATATAAGCACATCTTCTTGTTCTTAATCCTTGGTCACCTTAGTTATTTGGACAATTTATCGCTTCTCTAAAAATTTTTTACCAAGAAAAAAGTATTGGCCAGTTTTGTGTTGGATTTCTTTTAAACTCGGCGGACAAGAAGCTGGATTTCCGATTATTTGTCTGCAGCGCTTGCAATTAATCGCCCGCGAGATGTCGTTCGACACCACTTCAAACTGTATTTATGCTTAATGCTGGATGCTTGTGAGGGAGCCTGATGAACTTAATAAAATTGTCATGGGAGGTAAGCCAACATATTTATGGTTCTTTTATAACCTGAGCAGATAATTCAGCCTTTAGGATAAGCTTAAGCTAAAATATCATTCGGCAACAAACACGTTTTCGCAATTGAATTTTTATTGCAGAAAATAAATATAGTATTTCATGTTCAGTACAATAAAATGCAAGTATAGCTTGAAATAAGCATTTTCCAGTCAAAGGGTCGATTTCAGGTGCAAAAACCACAAAATAACACCTTTTTTTGGTGTAATTAAATTAAACGTCAACATCTAAATTCTCCTTGCAGTCATGTAGAAATATCATACACCTTTAAAGGAGAATTTAGCATTTAATCATCGAGTGCAATTTTTCCCAGCAAAATGCATCTCAAATTGTCTTTTGTTGATTATCACTTCTATCTTTTCATACCAGAATAGAAGCACTTTCAAAAGCTATCTACTGATACATTTTTAGAAGTATCTTTGTTCCAAACAAATGATTTATAGACACTTTTTTTTAATGTATTTGATATTTACATATATGCAGGAATAGACAGTTTCACAAACCTTGAATCTTGCATGCTAAGTAGCCCGTCAAATTCTAATGACGATTTTGTAAATTTTGCGAACAAATGTTTGAATACATGATATATTGATATAATTATTACATTCTTCCAATATTATTGGTTAATGCAAAGCGTAATATTTAATATTTTAAATTACAGGTAGCATGTGACTGAGTTTTGTGAAATTGCTCTATCTAATAATGACCTAAACATTTAGTTGTACTTACAAGAGGTGAACTGTAATTTTCCATGACTCGAGGAGCTTTAAGGCTACTTTTTACTTTTGGCTCAATTCTTTGAAGTGGTCATCATTAATATAGTCACTGTTATTTGGTATTCTGCCGTGAGTTGCCAGAAAATCCTCATCCCATTGTTTCAGCTGGGTTTTGACAGACCTTAGTTCCCTTAAAACACAAGTTTGCATGTTGGTAAGAAGTGTGCCATACTTCTTTCTGTAAAAGTGTGCCTCGGGGATTTTTGCAACTGTTTGCTTCAGTCGATCAATCTCAGAGACCTGGTGTCTTTCCTAAAATTAATTCTAAGGCCTTTGCAGTCTTTGACTGAACCTCCTTTTTTCTTTTTAGCGATGTTTCTTTTTTTCTTGCTTTGCTAGGTGGCTCGGTTGAGCAGTCATTTTCAGAAATAACTGTTTGATGTATACTTGAGTTATCTGCTGTATTCACTTCTAGATCTCCTGGTGAGTCAGCGTCAGGCTGCTCATCTGAATCCAAATCCATATTTATTGTGATAGGGTTGTGATCAGCTGTTTCAAGATCTGCTTGTTGATCTTCAAAAATGATCTGAGTTGTTTCATCGCCGTTTTCACTGCCTGTGTTTTCTTGTTCTTGATACAGTGGAGCTGCTGCATCTTGCATCAGTAGGGGATTTTCTGGTTCAGTTTCGTGCTCAACTGCATCTTCAGACTCCCTGTGGTAGATAAGTTTGCCATCTTCATCCCTCATTCTGTAAATTGGAAGCTGGTCAGGCTGACTGGCACATTCCTCCCAAGTCTTCTCCAAATAGTGGCATATCTTCCTGATGTTGTTTGATCTGAAGGGGTGAAGTTGAGGGCCTTGTGCTTTGTTGGCTGGTTCACCTGGTGCATCAAAAAATTCAACAGAACCATCTTCCCTCCATTTCCACCAAATCTCAGCTCTAGTTTTCAGAAAATCACAGATCTTGGATAGATGTGCCTGCCATAAGCTAGATCTCTT
The DNA here is from genome assembly GCF_977016875.1 of Pavona decussata. Taxonomy (NCBI): domain Eukaryota; kingdom Metazoa; phylum Cnidaria; class Anthozoa; order Scleractinia; family Agariciidae; genus Pavona; species Pavona decussata. The sequence continues at coordinate 28,793 of NW_028145644.1, forward strand.
TGTCATGAGTTCCTTTGAGAAAACTGAGTTGGTTGGCTTGGGAAGACCTTTTGCAAGACAGGAGATCTCTTTTTCTTGGTTTGCAAGGGTTGCCAAACTGTTTGTCTCCACTGCCATTGCATCTTCAGCTTGAATGTGTAGGTAGGCATTTGGCACAAGGTCTTCTATGTGCTTGTTCCAGGTCTTTCTGGTGATGTCCTCAATCCTGTCAAAATACCTCTCAAAGAGCTCAGCACAGATGGAACGGAGTCAGACCAGCCTATACGGCAGGGGGGCATGATCAACAGAACCATGATAATAAATACCACACAGCTTTCGTAGGGTTAATTCCTTTGGTGGAGTGAGCAGTCTCTGGATGGCTTGACCATGTCTAAACGAGATATTGTAAAGGCGTAGCACTGATCTTGGGCTTTTCCCCCATCATTTTAATAACAGATGCCTATCATCTCACAGAATAGGAGAAGGATATCTTTCTCATCTTCCTTGAGAAGAGTCTTGTTGGATAAGGCAATGGGCACCTTTAATATGGCTCTTCTGTAGTCAGTTGCTCTTAGTTTCTCTTTCTTTAAGGCGAAGTTTGTGATCTCTTTGAACAGTAACAGGGCATCAACATCTGTCATGTGTAGGGGCAACTCTGTGAAAATGTTGGCTATGGGATTGAGACATGTGTGGAGAGGTTCAAAGAAAAGGGCTTCAAGCCAGCAGAGCAGGCACTCGGCTTGCCCCTCTCAGTAAATCAGTGAGCCTCTCTTGGAGTTTTTTTGTTGTTGCCATGTGCATCAACTCGTCTTGATTTTAACTCTTCTCTGATGTCTTCAACTTTGAGGGATTTAAAGGGACCGGTAGCATCTGATTTTCCAAATTTTCCTTTTCAGCACTAGGCTTTGCTTTTCTTCCAAGGTTTTGTACTTTTGGTGAACCATGTAATCATACTCGCTAGCCCGTCTCATGTCTCCACCACATCCACAGCAACCAAAATGCCCTCCCGTCTGGATTGTCGCCATTCATAAATCGCATCTTTTCTCTAAGCTCTACTGTTTCAGTTTCATCTGGCGCTTGAACTTCAGTGGAATGCAGTTGTTTTAGGCACTCTCCTCTGGTTGGAATGAAGGCAAGTTGGTCTGAATCTTTCGCTGCAGCAGCACCTAGCATGTAGAGGAGTGGGGGCTCTATTACTGACTGCATATCCACTCCTTTCCCCCCTGCTTCTCCTTGTATTCCTGGCTAGTGAGATGAACAGCAGGATCAAACACTTCTCGCACTAGAAACAGCATAAAACCTGAGCTAGCTATGCTTGAATGGTCATGCCATATGAGCCAGTTTCGGGTTCTCTCGCACTTCTTGAGATGTTGACGGAGTTGGTCATCAGTCATGTTGCCATTGTACTCATGGAGAAGTTGTAGTCTTGTCTTCAACTGCTCAGATGTTCAACTGCTCAGATGTCATGTAGTCATGTTGTCAATCTCAGTAGATCTTTGTGTATTTTTGCACTTTTTGCACAGACTTCTTTTAGTGGGTACTTTCTGGCAGAAACTTTACAAACTTTATTTTCGATATTTCCCTCAGAAGTGAGAACCACCTTAGTGTATTCATTGTCTAGCACAGGAATGCCAAGACTGAATCGCCCTGACGCAATTCTTTGTTTGATGTCTTTTCTTATCCCTTTGTTGTTTCGATGGACAGGAACAGAAACTGCCCCACCAACTTGCTTTTTTTAAGGCTCTCCTCACACGAGACCTCCCTAGGTAAACAAATATTAAAGTTCGTTTGTACATTATTAAAAAAAAACATTAGTATGTTTTATACTTATATTTGCAGATTTTTTCTGGAGGAGGGGTGGGGGTGGGTGAGATAAGATACAATTCTGCTAGATAACCGGCTAAACAATTTGAAATTTAAAATCAGCCTTGCATTCAGTGACAGGCTGATTTAAAAGAGTAACCATGTTACCACGAATTGTATGTCCAGATATATACCAAAAGTTAGAATATTGTCATAAATTTGATTTTGTTTCCCTTTTTGAGAGAAAACTAGACTTTGTATATTAAGGTTCTGGACTGCACGTGTGTCAACTGTAAATTTTGGTTATTATTAATTTTTTTTATTTAGAATACTATATTTTGATATGCATGAGAAACTCTCAAATTACATGACAACTCTTGTAAACAAAGTGCCAAACAAACATTCCTAGGAACCCAGGCTGTTGAAAGTCTGCTGCTTTAGCCAAAATAAGGTGCCCATTGTCTCTTTGTTGTACCCCACCCCCCCGGGCTCCCCTGGAAAAAAGTTTAACTCAGCTCCTTAATTTCTTAAATTTTAAAACAGCCTTGCTAAATTTCATTCTAGGCATAATTTCATAGTATATATACCTCCACTGGTTGGCTCAAAGGGGGTTAAGTCTATTCCGTTTGATTTCAAAAATTCTTTTATTATTTGCCCTCCATTAGGTGGTGTGGTATCACTGGCATTTCCTCTGATTAGATACTCTTTTGCCTTTGCAGACCAGCAGACAGGTTCATGAGGCCAGTTCTTCACATCCTCCGTTCCCTATGACATGTTTAGGAATGTGAAAATGCTCCTTCATTCCAGGTGGAGTTTTCTCTAGTCTTGATTGGCTTGTTGTATCGTTTCAAAAGATTGATGAATTCTTTGTTTTGCTCTCGCAGTTAAAGATGCTCTCTGAGCTAAATGAGAGTCAACATCATTTTCTTTCCACACAGTTTCAACATAGGTTTTGAATTCACGTTGTTTTTCCAAACCCTGTTTTTTTCTTTCACTGGGGCTTTGCTTCTCTTGGAGGTTTAATTGTGGTACAGCAAGCAGTACCTCACTAAATGACTTGCCCAGATTCTCCTTGCATGTTTTTTCATATTTTTAAAAGGTCATTTCTCCAACAGCTTTGAGTTCTCCTTTGGTTGCTTGAGCCTTCTTGGGAACATGGTTTGCTGATCTGTTTTTTATTTCAGTAAAAGGGCCCTTAGGCTTATTCTTGTTTTGTTTGCTTTCAGGGAATGTTTCACTGACAGATGCATGGAAACTTTTGCAGCACTTGCAGTTTTTAACGCTGTGAAGATTTCTTCTAAGTTGTGTTGTTTTGGACCATTTTGCAGAAGAAAACTGTTCATGATAGGCCTGTTTGTCCACTGCTTTTCTCCATTGTGATATTTTGTCATCAATGATTTTGTAGCTCTTCATAAATGCAACTGTTGATGTAATTTTTTTGCAGTAACTTATGTTAAAATGATCATTGAATATTGATGAAAGTAAATGAAATTCCTTATCACTGAAATGTATATTTACCTCTGTCGAGCAATATTGGTTTGTAGTCTTTAAACTGCTCAATGTAGAGGTAAAATCTTTCATCTAGAATACGCCTATTAAACTGGACCTGTGTTTCATCAGAAGCTCAGATAGTATTCTTAAAAGCAGTTGTTTTTGTCTCTCAGAGGAAGACCCTAGCAAACCCACAGCAAACTCTCTCTGTCATTTTGAAACTGCGCGCCAATCCGCCAAAATGTTAAGTATTTCGCATGCGTATCGTCTCGAATTTCAACTGAAGCTCATTCCAATGTAGTTACGTGCCCTAAAGAAACCTTCCTGACTAAAGAACACGTAACATTAGACGATTATCCAGCGTTTTGTGGCTACGAAATGTTCGCAGAAAATTGACTTGGTATTACAAATATCCCATATACAGCATTTCCAAAA
>NW_028145644.1:35000-45000 GCF_977016875.1 Pavona decussata
GATTGCTGAGGCCTCATGCTTGCACCCTTGGTATTTATCTTATGCAGTTCAGGATAACAAATTCTTTGTATCAGAGACTGGGATGGCAAGGCAGGATCTGAATGTGCTGCAGCCTTACTCTGCGAGGTACCAATCCTCCCTGTCCTAAGCTTAAAAACGTTTGTGCCACTTGACTTTGCAATGGTGTCTTTTTGCACATGATCACTTTGTTCCTCGGTAATTTTAAAAAAAAGAATTTCAATGTTGATGCTCTGACAAATTTTTAGTAGCTCATTAAATTGCAATTCCAAGTTATTCTTGTCGAACAAATCCATTATGATTGGGATTTTGTGGCTAGGCAACACGTAGCTGTCAGCATATGGAGGAATCAAGCTCAGCACTACAGGGTTTATTTTGCACTTGCTGAGTTCAGAATAAAAGTTTTCCATTTGCACTTGTGTCGGCGCTGGCACTTCCGGTTTCTGAACAGGGCTTTCAGTAAAGACTTTCAAGTCAGCAGAAAGCTGGAGGTCCTTGGGTAGATTCTCTATCGTTGTATCAAGGTCGGCTTTCATTTTCTTAGCAGATTAAAAGTAAATATCGCGGACCCTAGTGTATTCCACTTCATTTGCAAAGCTTGGTAGTATCCAGGCGCTCTTTATTCGAGTACAAGAAAGCCTTTCATTCACCTTTGTCCTGGCCTCAAGGTAAAAAAGCACACTGGCTATGCGCAAACATGATTAAGCCAGTCCCGCTTTGCAACCCAAACAGTGAGCGCAGTTTATTGCCCCGTCCTTCTCGGTAATAATCCAAATTGCAAATTGCATCGTTCATAGATTGAGAGTGCCGCACTTTCGCTAACACCACGAACTTGTGTGCGATGATATGATGTTATACTTGCTGGAAGCAAAGCCTGACACCATTTGATTGTAGGCCTCGAGACTTCGGAAAGCTTTAAATTGCTTTTGTGTATATAGAAGCTGGTCTCGAGAACCAAATAGCAAAGCAACTCAGTTGATTCAACCGGCGGAAGGCAGTCGGGTTCGAAGCATTTTCCCTCTATCAAAATAGGATCGATTCCAATGGTCGAGATTTTCTTCAGATAGCGCTCTCTGACTTTTTAATCTAGCTTTTTAGCATAATCAGATATTGGAATTGGGACTATATTGTCTGGACCAGTCGAAGGAATAAAATTGTTTTCACTGGAATCCATTTTTTGATTGTAAACTGGCAGAAATTATAATTTTGAACTGTATTTACATATCTTAGTAGCTGAAACACGTGACTCAGATGTGCACCAACATGGCGGCAATTAAATCTGTGACGTCACCTGAAAACGATTATAAATTCGCTTTGAAAAGTTTCCTTTGCTATGGACTGGGATGCTTGCTTGTTTTTTATTTTCGTTTTGGCACTCTCATTTTGTTGAGTACAAACTTCAGAGCAAACAGCCCAGTAGCAGCACATCGTTAGCTAGCATTGCAACTCCTGCTTCTCTTTTTGTGACAACTTGATGAGCTTTTGACACAGCCTTCTGTAGATCCAAAACAGCCTGATCATGCCTTTCCCCTAGAGCACCTAACTTTTCACGAACTTTACTGCTGTAGCATTTGATCCAATGTTGCCTAAAGCCTGGTTCTCATATGCAGCCGACCTACCTGTGATGACCTGCATTGCCCTATGCTTAGAGAAAGGAGCCAGCACGGACCGTATCATACTTTGTTTGCTGCGTTGAGGCTACACAACAGGGAATATTTTTTCAGGTGAACAGAATGATTAATTTGTCTTCTCAAGTTTATCTTCTTGTTTGGTAGATGATTTTTATCTTGGACGTAATGAATCGTGGGCTATATTTGCCTCTGGTACATCGCCGATGCATCGCGTAAAACTTTATTTTCGCAAAGGCCTGCAATGGTTGTTGTTCCCAAAATATAAGTACAGTTCCAAGTACCTTCCAAGCACAACTGAATTACAAATGTCAGGCTACAATTGTAAAGCGTGTTGGGTACACTTCTCATCTTACACGAGGTGGTTGCAACACGAACTCTCTGAACTGCTTCTGCTCTAACAAAAAACTATCTTTCTTTTCATACATCTTTCTACAGGGCTTTAAGATTGAGCTTAAGTTTTTTACTGTAATACAGGTGTAGCCTAGAGTTACGAATTATAAATCAGTGTACAAATTTACTTGCCTGAAACGCTCGAGAAACTCAAGATACTGTTAAGTCAGACACTGCAATCCTTATACGCAGATTTCTCCCATCTCCCAAAAGGTCAAGTGTCTTGCTTGCCATAACGCAAAAACAAACAAAACACCACAGCAAACCAAACAGCCCTTGCTCACCTTGCGCCAAGGCCACCAAGGACTGGGGAACACTACCAAGCCTTCCCTCCCCCAGCTCCTGGTGGGGTACTTTTGTCACTTGAAGTGCGCACGATTGATCAATTATTCACCCAAAAACAAAAATTTAAAATCAATTTTGAACTTTCTTCTTCATTCAAATAATCGTCGATGACACAAAACCATGACAATGGTTTTCCTGCCAATAGATGAATACCATAAACTGTTTGATTTCTATTTAATTCTGACTTCACAGAATTAAGATGTCTAAACATTTATTTGTGTTTAGTATAAAAATGAAAACAGTAAAATGTTAGCGTATACGCATTTGTTGATTTCGCAAGAAAAAAAAGGAAGGAACAGGAAGAATTGACATCAATTTTCAATTTTTAATTTAAATTGAAAATTGAATGAATAAGTTACCCACGGTCCGTACAGGTGGTCAGGATGAATAGATCAGAGTGGCCTTTGATAACAAAGAGCAGTCCAATACTCATTTTATTTTGCCGTCATAAATACTTTATAGTTTGTAACTTAGTTTACTTTATTCTCATGGTAATGTATTGTCGTTTTCTCCTAAGGGGGCATTCTGGTTACATTTTGGGGCAAGTTCACTTGCATTGAAAATAATGCATTAAATAATTTACAATTGGGAGAAAACAGTCAAAACTTGGCACATGCATTAGTCAATGACTAATAAGTAAGACAACATGATCAATAGACACCAGAATGTTTAGTCAAGTTAATTATTAACGAATGAATTCGGGAGACAATTTTTTACTTGTTCTAGCCTCCCCTTGAAATTCTTGTGTTCTAAAAGAGCTATAGAGCTGTAACTTGGTTTAAAGCACTTACACAACACACTCTACAAATTAATCGATCCTTTTGGGATTTTGCCAACTATAGTTACCATGGCAACCATTTGTTGACAGAACAGTTATCAGACTAATTTCTGTTTTATGTGGAATTTTCAAAAAAGGCTCAATTAGTTTGTTAACCATAATATCTATTATAACTGTGCAAAATATGGTGACAATATGTTGAAATGCTCTTGAGATATTTAAGGGGCAAGCAAGAAAACCAAATTTCCATAATTTGGGAAACGCAAGTTAAAAATGAACAATATAGATAGATGCTACTTGGAGCCCCTTGACTTACATAAACTCAGAAATTTACATTGATACACTACTCACATCTATCCTAACTGTCCTTACTTCTTCCTTATTTTCTTTTGGGGTTCTCTGAGAGCAGCAATGTCATTAAAACCCCCTGCTTCATTTTTTCTCTCCTGACTCTAAGTTCTTCTTCTTTCGCTTTTGCTTGTCTTCTTGCAAGCCTATATTTCTTGTGCTTTTCTTGTATTCTTGCCAGAGCCTTAATCTCGTACCCAGATCTCCCACGGTCAGGCAGAAGGAATATCTGGTAAAGTTCGATTTGAGGCAGGGAATACGGGCCTGCCCATCATTCTTTGTCCACTGTGCTGAATGGCCGCCGGCTCATACTGTGATCATTCCTGGTGAAGTTTTCGCTTTTGAGGGTGCTCTTCGGAATGTTCTTCGGTCCAGAGGACAACAAACTTGAAACTTAAACCAAAACGAAAAAGGCACTAGGAGAGATTGCAATCAACAAGCGCGGTAGATCACTTTTTTACTAAGATTAGCTCCTACCCTTTGTGACCATCTTTGTAATGAAAACTGTTCCGAGAACAAATCGATTGTAATTGTGCTTTCTCCACTCAAGATCAATGTGCTTATCGACGATCAATTAAAAAGACAACTCAAATGGAGTAAGCTGTACCAGTTTTCGCCTTAGATGGTAACTGTATGTTGAAAATAATGTAACTGAATGTGCTGAGAGCTTTTATTATCGAGTACGTATTTCACCTTCATGAATCATAAACTCAAGGAAAACTCTTGGCTGAAAGATGGGCAACGTGCATCCAAACTGACATTGTTAGACATTCGGCGTTGCTTTTCAGCGGGATTGTGGCTGTAGCTAGAAATTGAATTGGGGTCTACATGGCCTGTCAGCTCCGAGATTTCAGGTGGGTTAAATTCTTCACGAAGGCTTTGGATGACTGTTTTGCGGCCGCTTGAATTCATGAATTTTCTGTCCAAGGACGCAATGGAGGCGATTTTTTGCATCATTTTTGCAAGGGTATTCCTACTGACGGGAACTGTTTTATACCAAATGTTTGATGTTGGTTTGTCCAGTGGAGTGAGGAAAAAATTTCCATGATCGGTTTCACCTTTAGGACAATGTGCGACATACTCAGTGAATGCTTGGTATGGGTCCCGCTCTCCTCCATCCGTCTTCCAGATTCTGTTGTACTTTCTGGCACTTTTCCTCGAACTTCCTTCGTCTCCTTGGCGATTCTTCGTTTGGCGTACCTTATGTTCAACATACTGGTTAGTGACAGTAAAATCTTGTATGAGGCAGTCATATTGCTCCTTAAAAGCTCGCATGCCAAGGTGCCTGACATTGTTCCACTAAACAAGATGGAGAAGCGAGCGAGGAGTTTGAAGGCCAAGTGCTCTGGTCGACCATATTTTCTCGATTTCATCTTCTTCTAGGGGCTGAGCAGCGTTTGGTTTATTTCCAAGACCTTTCCTCTTCAAATCCTTCTTCTTAACGGATAACATGTTGGCAACTTCAGCAAATTCTTTATTTTTCTTAAGGTCGAAGTTGTCGGGCGCTGGTGGACATGGCCTGTGGAGGAAATAGTGGCGAAGACCATCGCGGTAAGTTTGGAGTGAACCAGGCTCATATTCTTTGCCTTCGTCATCCCTTTTTGTTTTTCGTATTTCAACAAAAAAATGCTTCAGTAATTGGGGCGCCTCTGCTTTAGAAATGCTGTTTACGTTCAGTTCAGTTTTGTACTTTGCCAAGTACCACGACTGTAGACAGCAAACTGTGGTACTCATACTTTTTTGTGTGTTTTCGGAAGCCATATTTTCTTTGAAGGCCTCTAGTTCATCTACTGTGTACGCATCTTCTGTGTATTGAAACCGGCTCTTCCTTGGTAGCTGGAGTACTTTTGCTTGTTTCTCTTCCTTCCGCCATTTTTGCTTTCACGATAGACTGCTGCCAATTTCTCGTGCTCGTAAGCGTAAGTGGCTTCTTAGAAAATCTCTCGAGGAAGTCATAATTTAAATTAAAACAAGGAAAATCTTCTGTTTCCTCACTTCTCTCAGGTTTTTGCTTTTTAAACGGAGAGAAAGGTTTTGAACGCATGATTGTTTCCAATTTTGCCTGCATTGCTGTGAGAGGCTACGCGTTGCTATGGTGTAATATCGGTTAACCTCGCTTTCAAGTCGCAATTCTACTCTGAGTATCACAGGCACCATAAATATTCCACACAGCACTATAGGACTTAGAGTCACCATCAGTGATCATAAACTTATAGCGCAAATTATAATCGATGCTGCGCCCCCACAATCTCTTTGCGCATTCCATCTTCATGCTAGGACTGGAGTCTTTATAGGAGCCATCACACTCATTCCCTGCAAACCACTCATCAAATGTCTCTTTATCCAATCTAGCTTTCATTTGAGAGCATTGATTGCATGTTTTGGAAATGACTTCCAAATCTATAACCTTTCCTGTTGCTGCTGATATTACAAATCCAACACAATGATTAGCAGTAAAACCCCTCTTCGAGCAAGTGCGATCAAAGGTGACAGGGATTTATCAACAAGAGAACTGTTATCATTTCTTGAGGTCCTTCATCTATTGCAACTTGCTTTGCTTCATTCGCATTGGCTTTAAGCTGCTTCTTGGTTACTTTGTCGTGCGCAGCATAGCATGGTTATACCAAGTGTCTATGGAAATGCTGAATGGCATGTTGAGGATTTCACATAGCTTAGCCACCCCTTCTCTACCAATTCCCATCTCAAAGGCAGCATAAACTACTCGTCTATTGATATCTGTGCCATGGATGGTTCTCGGGGTCTCTTGATCACCATCATGCTCTCCTGTAGCCATAAATTCCTCCATGCCACACTCATCGCACTTAGCAAACAAAGAGCTGCTAATACCAAATCTCTCAATGATTCTCTCAATGAGCTTAACACTGCCTAAAATAAAATAGTTATATGTAAGACACTATAGTATAGCCACAGACAAACACTATGTGCTCGAAAATAAAGGAAAATTAAAAATATTATAACACACCTGAAGCACATGGTCCACGCGAGTGAATCCTACGAACAAACTTCAACAAACTGTCCATAGAAACAAGCCGATAGCCTTTTACTTCTTCCTCAAATTCATAACTCTCGGAATCAGATGATTCCTGTTCTTGGACACCTAGTTTCCGTGAAGAAGCTGGAGTTTTGGGTGGAGGAATTCTTTCACTTACAACATCCTCTTTGCCAACAAATGTGACAGCAACAGTTTCAGTCTGATCACGCGTTTTTGCGTTCAAAACAGTTTGGTTTTGAACTCCCCTGAAGCCTTTCTTCTTCGTTGACTTATTCTTCTGGATAGTCGACTGTTTTGAGCCACATTTAGGCATTATAACAATGATAATTTGGGTGTATACAAACTGTAAACAATGGCGACGCGAAGCGATTTGAGTGATAAAAATCTGTGAGTCAGCAAGCCGTGCAAGCCAAGGTGTGAGCCATGCGAGTCACGCGAGTTATGCGAGCCACAGTATAAATGTTAAGAATTTTTATTTGTTGTATTTACGTTCACATAAGAACAAGAACAAGAGCATCCGAAGAAGATGAGTAACATCGCAATATTTAATTCTTACCGTGGGACAATGCAAACCATCATATTTCAGTTTTTTGTTAATTGACACGTCAGGACTGATTGTCAGTGCCATTCCAATCTTGTAAGGTATGATAAATGAGTACTCAAAGATGACTGAAGTCAATATTGTCGCACTAAATCCAATTTGAAAAGCAGCAGCCTAACAGAAGCATTTGCCGTCAGCTGGTGGGTCGAATGCTATCTTGAAAGCAGCCTCTGCCACTCTAGTGGCGAGTTTTGAAGAAAGACTTGTCTAAGGGAAAGGACAACCACATGCAGTAGTCAGCCAACCGACAGAGTTCTGATAACTCTGATTCACCAAAGACCAAACCTGTTAAAATGGCGCGATTTACTCACTATTCTTGACGCCAACACATGGAGATCGAAGTGCTGTTCTTTTTTTTTTTTCTTGAATGAAGTTCCATGTGGATATCAATGAATGACATGTGTCAATAGATACCTATTCGAGTAGCAGTGCAGCCGTATGTTTTTATCGGATTTTTTTTTCTGAAGTCTTGAACCTTAATAAATTTTTGCGTATTGTTTTTATTTTTTTGTGCATCATGGGCGATTTTAAAAAAGGCAAAATTCTCTCCAAAATTATAAGGAAAACGAAAAAAAAAACAAAGAAAAAAATTCTTCCAAAATTTTCTCACGCGAATGTAAATAAAACAAATAAAAATTCTTAACATTTGCACTGTGACTCGCATGACTCGCATGGCTCGCACGGTGGCTCGCATGGCTCGCTGGCTCGCAGATTTCGCAGACCCAAGCGATTTTATGAAGTAACACGAGTAAGCTCTTTGAGCTGAGTAGCCAGGCTCTAATAGGAAAATTTAGACCCAGGGACGTGGATCTAGGACTTCTGGATCCCATAGACTCAATCAGCCGATCTTTTGTTTTTCCATTGTAAATTTCGCTGAAATTGCGACTGGTTTCCCTTTCGTTGCCATGGTAACGGAAATGCAAAATAATAGAGACCTTTCCTTTTGTTGATTTTTTTTATAAAAAATGTTCTTTGTTGGGTAAAAGAGTATTATATCCTAAAAATAGATAGACTTAAGTGACCTTTAGGGCCATAAAAAATTTTTACATTTCTTTTTAGAATTTTTGGCCCCTTAAATATATGATTGTAAAGCGCTATTGATCAGAATATGTAAATACGTGCTTTATAAATTGGTAAATTATTATTACTTAGTTATTTATTGAAAGTCCACAAATTTATGTTACATCCTATCGCATCAATTACATTTAACAACATTATTTCTCCTTGTTTTGGCATGAGAGAAATTGACAAGTGTAGTCGATGAAAGCTTTTCTTTTGTATTAAGGGGTAGGGGTATACTTTTGGTTATTGTTACCAAATGATTGAGGGTGACATGGCATTTGATAATTCTTTTACTTTATCTGCCACTCTATGTGTTATCATCTCAGTGACAGACATAGACCTTGTGCGGGCTTATTGACTGACAAATTCTGGACCAATTCTTCTCTATTAGGTGTCTGCAAAGAGGCAGCCAGGTGGTGGAACATTGACTTGTTAAATGGCGTTATACTCTTTGAGGGTTCTTTGGTTGTTCTCTTAGCTGGCAAACAGTTGATCCATTGCATCAGAACAATAACCTATCGGATGGGAGGATATAAGTAAAACATCAAATGTTGTTATGTGAAAACAGTGCTAGACCTCCATAATTCTTTGTTAGCCAAAGAGAAAATGAATCATTTGGTACTATATGATTATGAAGGTCGTTCTTAGTGTGGTACCGAGATCTCAAACTGGCAATGAATGAAAATAATTTACATCAAACTTTTTCATAGATTAAATTTACAGCACAAATCCTTCAAATAGACAGGACAACATTTTCAGCTCAATCTCTCCTTTGGCAGTCATCTTAAGTCCAATATTACAGACATTAAGTCCTGCATACATGTAATTGGACAACAGGGTCAGCAGACTAGGACCTATATTATTTTGTTAAACTTCATTTAACAATTTCGTAGTTAATTTAAGATCTAACATCAAACTTTTTCATAGATTAAATTTACAGCACAAATCCTTCAAATAGATAAGGACAACATTTTCAGCACAATCTCTCCTTTGGTAGTGATCTTAAGTCCAATATTACAGACATTAAGTCCTGCATACATGTAATTGGACAACAGGGTCAGCAGACTAGGACCTATATTATTTTGTTAAACTTCATTTAACAATTTCGTAGTTAATTTAAGATCTTTTTTGCACTATCAAACGCTTGGCAATACCAATCAGATGGTTCAGTTTGTTTTGACCGCTGAAAGACTATCTCACTGTCTTGTATCTCTCTCAGATAATCCAGGCACGTGGACTAGTTAGCAAAAGCCGCTCAGATTTTCTCACTATTGTGGCCTTCAAATGTTTCAGATTCTGTAAATCAAGTCACTACTTAATCAACAAAGCTTCCTTCAATACCTAGGCCGCATTCAACACTAGATGCCGTGCGCAAGCCAAGGCCCAGCTTTGGGCTCTAATGCTGACAGTTTGCCAAATGCCAACTGCTAAACCCCTGTCAAGAGACCCCAACTCTCTCCCCCTCTGGCAAATACAATCCATTTAGGTAGAAATGTTTTTGTGCAGAAAAAAGACTCTGTCTACAACAAAATCTCCTTTATTATTAAAATCCCACTACAATATACAATAGTATTTTTGTCAAGCCTGCTTTGTAAGCCCCAGCGGTTACAAATTTAACATCCCCATGCATATGGAGGCTTTTTATTTGCCATAATTATAGTTGATCTTTGAAATTACAAAAGGGCACACAACAGACTTGGTGGTAGATTAATCCTACCTGGAGCTAAAACTATTGTGTTAGACAACAATCAAATGCAGCAAGCTTGTTGCCCTAAATTATTATCGCCCTAAAAGTCTGGTTATAATATTTTAAA
>NW_028145644.1:55000-60000 GCF_977016875.1 Pavona decussata
AGTTCAAAGTTTATGAAACAACCTTTCCGTTAATTGTTAGCTTGTCGGGTTCTGATTTACTAAAGGATACCCTTAGCCCTTTCTCCTTGGCTTCTTTGAACTTTGGCATCTTCTTGCGCCTCTTCTCGATTATTTCTTGTGGAAAATCTTGAAGTATCATATATTCAGTGTCTTTTAGTTTGAAGCCTTGGCTGAGAATTCTTTCTCGATCTTGGAACCGCAAAAAGCGTGCAAGAATTGGCCTGGGTTTACCATTGATGGACTTACCGACCCGGTGTACGTGCTGGATCTCTATAGTGTTACTTGGGTCATGGAAGCCGAGCGCCGTTTCCAAAAAATGGTTTAGGACCGTCCTTGTGTCAAGGGCTTCACCGCCTTCTACAGCGTTGACTTCTTTCTCTGGAATGCCAAAGAACTTCAGGTTTTCACGCCGACTGTAAGATTCAAGATAGAGATGCTTCATGTGTAGCTCGTTGATCTGCTTTTCCTTTTCCGTGAGTTTACCTCGCAGCGCGGATACTTCGTCATTTAAATTAGTGAGCCCAGCGTCCATTGTGTCAATCTTCGAATCCATCATGCGTCTCACTTTCCAATTTCTCCACAGTCCTTTCTGTCCTGGCAAGTCTAGAAGAAATGTCCCTCAAAGATAGCTCAATGGCATCCAGTTTCTCTAGTTTCTTTAGAATCATATCCAGTACTAGTTTAATGTTCTGGTTATCCGGTGTGTTTGTCATATCGCAAACCGTTTCTTCTTCGATCTCAGCGACTTCAATTTCACACCTTCCGAGGTCGCTTTTCTTAGTTTTGGAACGTTTATCTTTCGGTGAACTCGATTCTGTGGAGCTCGTACTACTTCTCTCGGATCTAGTGCGCTTTGATGATATATTTGTCTTTTCCATTAAAAGTCTACGCTCAAAAATTAAAAAAAGGCCGCGGAGCCTTGCAAGACACGACTATTCGGCAGCCATGCTCGTTCCAAACTTCCAAATTCTTAAAAACTTCCAAACTTAAAAATTAAATGGACAACAGAAACAACATTAAAAAAAGTTAGCCATCATAGGCTACAATAATGTTAGATGGAAGGTAATTGCTTTAAATAATAACAAGAAATGTACATTTTTCTAAATTTTGTGAGAATTGAAGAAACTGCTAAAAAAAACTGTACAGTTATATCAGAGCGTAAGTCTTAATGATTCAAGTAATTCTTATTATGTAAAGCATTTCAACAAAAGCCAAGTAGAAATCATCATCAAGGCAGTGATAATCTGCAACAATTTCAAGCAGTGTTTAAAAAAAGCACAAAAAACCCTAAACAGTGTGATTTAGGACTCAGAATCTGAGTCTTGCAGAAAAGCATGCCTACGCCGGCGGTGTCGATGCACTGGAGGGTCTTGATCAAGGACCCTCCAAATGTCTTCAGCTTGAAGCAGATCATCCCCGCATTCTTCACCTTGACTTTATGTAGGTGAAGCGGGCTGAGGTGGGGGCAATGGAGTCACCGGGAAAGGTGATGGGTATGGAGTGTGAGTCCTCTAATGGCGCTGTCTTCTGTTGCCGTTAACTGTCCATGCTGGGGATGATGGCAGGGGTGGTCGTGTAGATGAGGGGCTTTTTACTCTAGCAGTTCTAGCGTGTGAAGAGGAGGATGGTCTCGCTTGAAACAGATCTTCATCCTAATATTCTTCACCTTGACTCCATGTAGAGGCCTCATTAGGGGGGGTCTTAATATCCCGTATCCCTGTAATTTTTTGACCAAATATCCCGTATCCCATAAATTCCAGTTACAAATATCCCGGAAATTAAAGTATCGGCCATTTTTCGTATGTTACTTGCTACGATATCTTTTATAATATTCGTTCACTAGCATTAAAAAGTAAACTGGAAAAGTACCGTTTTCAAGTAGCTTATTGTGACAGTTGTTTAAACTGCTGTCATTCAAAATATGTTGGTAGATATCACGTGGAAAGTTCCGACAATTCTTGCGTGATTTTGGACAATTTGCAAGAAGAATGCCATTATGCTACATATACCACGGGGACGAAAAAGAACCTCATGCATACCATGTTAAATCAACATGGAACCCACCTTTACAACGATCAGTTGCCCTTGAAACTTATCTTGAAGAGTTTAAAGTACAACTTGCAGAACCCAAACTGACAAAGCCTAAATAGAATTTGCTGCCCGTGGAATGTAAGGCTGTCGTAGCTTTAAAACGGAATCACAAAACAAATCTCAAAAAAGCGGACAAAGGCACTACTACTGTGGTCATGAACATACAAGACAAAATAAACGAAGGTCAAATCCAGCTTGATAACACTGTAGAACACTACAGACCTCTAGAAAAACTGATGATAAAAGACACAAACCGCAGAGTCCAACAACTAATCAGTGAACTCCACTGCGGAAACCATATAGATGACATGATCCAAAGATGGCTTTGTCAAACACTGAGCACGCCTTGCACTCCGATCTTTTACACCCTAACTAAAATACACAAGCCTACACCAGTTGGTAGGCCAATTATATCAGGGTGTGAAGGCCCAACAGAGAGACTTTCATTATTTGTTGACAAACTAATTCAGCCTATACTAAAGCAACAGGTATCATACTTGAAGGATACTACGGACTTTATCTACTTCATAGAAAGAACAACAGTGCCCATTGGCGCATTTCTTGTCTCAATGGATGTGACGAGCTTATACAATAACATACCACAAGAGAAGGGAATTCAAACAATATGCAAGGTTTTTGACGCCTACTATAAAAACAAACCTCCCATACCTACAAATCTACTCAAAATAGCGCTAAGATTGATTCTAACAGAGAACTCTTTCCAATTTAAAGGGAAAGACTATTTGCAGATTCGTGGCACTGCCATGGGTACGAAAATGGCAGTCGCTTTCGCCAATATCTTCATGGCGAAAATTGAAACTGAAATTCTCAAACCAGACGCTACAAAACCGCTCGTCTGGAAACGTTATATAGATGACGTTATCTCTATCTGGAACACAACCAGAGAGGAAATAACCGGCAGTTCATTGAGCAAGCAACAGCGACTACCCCACAATTAGATTTACGGCTGAAATATCAGAAACAGAAACAACCTTCTTGGATACGAAAATATACAAAGGCATAAGATTCAATAGAGAAGCAGTGCTTGATGTGCGTACTCACGTTAAGCCCACTGAAACTTTCCAATACACGCACTTCTCGGTGGTATTCTTAGTAAAATAAAATAAATTCCGTTGAATTTTGACCACCCCCTAGTTTTTTGGTGCTATTTCAGCAAGGTGACATGGGAAATTTAGGTCAACTTTCATGGCTCATTTTACTGACTTCGCAACGGTCTTATTAATTTGTACGAATGGTGCGTACTTTTCGTAGTAAAAACAACTCGTGTTTGCAGTATAAACGATTTTGGATGAAACGTTTTACTTTGGAGAGGTTCTAAACATTACCACTTCGTGGCTATTGGATGCAAGAAGAATCTTAGCAATTTTCAAAGCTGATTTTTTCCAAAGTGCGGCAGTTTATTTTTAAATCAAAGCTATTTTTTAATAGTCTGTCTTTTAGTCTTTACAAATCTACAAACTCTCATTTGGCAAGTTTAAATCCCGTTGCGTGAGCTTCCTTACAACTTTGACCTGATTTGCATAATTTGACTTAATTTACATGACGCTGCTTTTCTCAGAAAGTTTTCATGCTTGAGTTGTTACAAATTGCAAGTGTTTATTGTCTTCTTAACATGCCTGAGAACAATACATTACTTTCCCATATTATTGGGCATATTTATTTGAGAATTTTGTTACTTAACAGTTGAAAATTCCCACCAGTAAGCCCCCTTTAACATTTGACCAAATTTGCATGATGTCCATTTTCCGTAATGCGTGTGTCGTAATGAGCTACCACATGTCATGAAACAAAATTTGTATGAGTTCTTGACTTTTAAACTTTAGTTGCTGTGATTTTTCAGATGTTCAAAGTCTGCAAATTTGGGACAAACGTGTCAGCTCGAGTGCTAGAGACGGAATTCTATCATTTGAGTAAACAAGGGTATGCAAATGAGTGACATATTACACGACAATAAATAGTTTCTTGTCTGAGAGAGACAGAACATAGCGATAATGATACTAAAGTTGATTAATCTATGTTCATTGTTGCTGAAAAGTTCGTATGAATTTCTTTAAGTAATGTTGTTTTTAAAGGAAAAAAAGGAGGTCAGTTTCATCCATCAACATTAAGACATTCTGAGCATGACACGTGATGTTGTTTTGCAGCAAGGAAAAATCTTTGCAGTTTTTGTTTCGTTCTGTTTGCCAAAGTGTTCACTCAGTTTTTAGTCCTAGACTGATAAGCGTTGGCGTACTTTCTCCCACTGATGTTCATAATGCCTTCAATTGGCGGGAAAAATCAAACTTTTCAAATCAGTTTGATACCTA
The DNA here is from genome assembly GCF_977016875.1 of Pavona decussata. Classification (NCBI taxonomy): domain Eukaryota; kingdom Metazoa; phylum Cnidaria; class Anthozoa; order Scleractinia; family Agariciidae; genus Pavona; species Pavona decussata. The sequence goes on from NW_028145644.1 coordinate 59,440, forward strand.
AATATTATCTTTGTACTTGGCAGTTTTGTTGGCACGCGATGCCGAATCCCTACGCAGAATAAAGTTCGTATATACAAAGCCTATTTCCTCACGGTCTCCATCTGAGACACAGGTGCTCTAGGGACAATGAAACGGATGTCCGAAATTTCTTCAAGGCTACATAGGTTTGGTGGGAAGGCACCAAAACTATATTACTTTTTGTTACGTTACTTTTGAAAGCATGTTCAACTCTCAGAAAATGCTTTAATGGCGTCAATGAAAGTCTTTTTCCTTGACAGCGGTCCAGTTGTCGTTTGGTGTAGCTTCTCACAGATTTTTTTCAGGAATGCCAGTTTGAGTGAGCCAAACGTGTTGGTTTTTACAACTGAAGTTCGCAGACTTTGCTGGCGCCCACTATGATTGGATGGCTTGATTTGTACAAGCAATTCATCGCTAAGGGTGCCCAAGGCTACTTCTGACTCTGCGGCCTCAATGCCCTCCTCAGGGATCTTCTCAGCATCAACACCCCTACGCTGCACCGCTGTCTGACTCGAAAACAGGTTGCTGATCTGCTGTACAGTC